>NC_025994.2:121239848-121242348 GCF_000442705.2 Elaeis guineensis | reverse complement strand
TTAGGTTCCTTCGGCAATCTCTTTGATTTTAAGTTTAAAATTTATTGATTTTTATTAACCTTTGTTCTATGAATGAAGGAGGAATAAGAGGATGCGAGTCCTCTGTTCTGTGAAGAAAAAATCTAGGAGAAGATACCTTCATGCATGATTGTAGGCGCCTACATCTTGATTGTAGGCGTTTACAATCAAGATGTAGGCGCCTACAATCATGCATGAAGGCACCTTCTTGAAGGTTTTTTCTCCAACCCGTATCCTTTTCTTCCTCTTTCTTTATTTATGGAATCAGATTAATAAATCAATAATATTTAAACCTAAAATTAGAGAAATAAATTTTCAAAAAGATGCCTTTCATGCATGATTGTAGGTGCCTACATCTTGATTGTAGGTGCCTACAATCAAAATGTAGGCATCTACAATCATGCATGAAGACGCCTACACTTTCTAAAGATTTTTTTCTTCGATTTTAGGTTTAAATTTTATTAATTTTTATTCCATAAATGAAGAAGGAGAAAGAAGAAGATGCGGGTTAGAGAACAAATATCTTCATGCATGATTGTAGGTGTCTATATCTTGATTGTAAGCATCTACAATCAAGATGTAGGCACCTATAATCATGCATGAAGATGCTTGAAGATTTTGTTCTTTGACCCACATCCTCTTCTTCCTCCTTTTTCATTCATTCACAGAATAGGAGTTAATAAATTAATAAAAATTAAACTTAAAATTGGAGGAAAAAAAATCTGTGCTTAATGTATGATTGTAGGCGCCTATAATCATGCATGAAGACGTATTCCTAAGATTTTTTTCTCCGATCCGCATCCTCTTCTTCCTCCTTCATTCATCTAGGGTTAATAAATCAACAAAAAAATCTAAAACGAAGGTACCTACATGGAGCATGTAGGCACCTACATGCTTCATGTAGGTGCCTAAAGCATATAGGCACCTACATGGAGCATGTAGGTGCCTACATGCTCCAAGTAGGCACCTGGAGCATGTAGGTGCCTACATGCTTCATATAGGCACCTTCATTTCATGTTTCTTCAATAATTTCTTTGATTTTATGTTTAAATTTTATTGATTTATTAACTCCTATTTCATGAATGAAGGAGGAAGAAGAAGATGCGGATCTCCTATTCTGTGGAGAAAAAAATTTTTAGGTAGGCGCCTTCATGAAGATAGATACAAGTTATATTTTTCATGTAAAAGAAGGATAACCTTTCTTTATGTGAATCCAATTCACTTTAAGTCATCCATTTAAAGCTCTGAAAGCTATCCAAAATCCATCACGGTGAAAAGATAACAATAGATGACAGTAGTTTGCAGGCAAGAAAGCTCCTTCATAATAGTAGACCACTCTGAACCGTCTTCCGATAAGCCCCCCACCCATGCCTCCTCTCTTCTTCTCTCTCCCCCCATCCACAATCACTATCTTTCAATAATCCCCCACCCATGCCTCCTCTCTTCTTCCCTCTCTCCAGCAGCACCATCTCATCTCCTTCTAAATCGAGTTTTCCACCCCACGATCACCATCTCCTCTCCTCTTAAATCCCCAATTGGTCATTAGTGAATATTTTTTATGCTATTTCTCATCATTGTTTCTTATTATTTATATTTATATCGAAAAGATAAACACAAACTGTAAAGATAGGATAAACACTTCATCTACGATAAACAATAAGAGAAGAGGATAAATATTAAGTCCTACAAAAATAAATATAAACTATTAAAGGATAAACAAAAACTCTAAATAATAAACAGAAACTGTGAATAATAAACATAAATAGACTGCGAATAAACACAAACTTTGTGCAGATAAACAGAAATTGCATTTAATAAATACAAACTTCGTACTGATAAATAAAAAAATTTCAAGTTAAACATAAATTCAAGGTTCAAAAGTTAAGTGATCCTAAGGTCCATCTACGATAAACAACAATAAGAGAAGAAGAGAGAAGGATAAACACTAAATCCTATGAAAATAAACACAAACTATTAGAGAATAAACATAAACTCTAAATAATAAATAGAAACTATAATAATAAATATAGAGTGACTCTATATAGATAAATAGAAACTATGAATAATAAATGTAAACTCCGTACCGATAAACAAAAATTTTTTAAGATAAACACAAATCCAGATTGGACTCCGATTGAAGTTTATATTTATTATTTGAAGTTTGTATTTATCCTTCGATAGTTTGTATTTATTTACATAGGACTTAGTGATTATCCTCTTTTTTCTCTTGTTGTTTATCGTGGTGGATCAAGACCACTCGATGAGTTTGTATTTATCCTGAGAAGTTTCTATTTATCAGTATAGAGTTTATATTTATTATATATATTTTTTATTTATTATTCAAAGTTTATATTTATTATTTAAAGTTTCTATTTATTATTTAGAGTTTATATTTATCTTCAGATAGTTTATATTTATTTGGGTAGGACTTAGTGTTTATCGTCCTCTTTTGTGTTTTATCCTGGATGGACCATTGGATCTC